>NW_026867164.1:0-35099 GCF_026571515.1 Ruditapes philippinarum | reverse complement strand
TTCTGTGAAAGTTTGGTCAAAATCTGTTGAGAAATGATGGAGAAGTTGCGCACAGAAGAAATTGTTCACTCTATATTCTATATAAGAAAAAACAACAAAGGGCCATAATTAGGTCAAATATTATCCAATGGCAAAACCCCGACAATAGCCAGGGCACTTGATGACAAAGCTTCTGTGAAAGTTTGGTCAAAATCCGTTGAGAAATGTAGGAGGAGTTGCGCACAGAAGAAATTGTTTACGCCCGCCGCCCGCCCACCCGTCCGCCCATCCGCCCGCCGACATACCTCAATCTAATAACCAGTTTTTTCCTTCGGAAAACCTGGTTAAAAAGGACTTGCGTGACCTTGACATCTGTATAGTGCGAGTCCAATTAAGGGAATTTGTGCAAGCTGAGCAGCTGCAGGGGTGACTACTGTACTGGATAGTTATCTGCTAACAGTGAAAGTAATTGTGGGCAGGGGTAACCTTTTGATATACACTTTAACCAAAATAGGTATGTGAAAGAAATTCTTTTGATTTCATTCAAACAACCAGGCTTCGCGAAAGTTGCCGGACCGTCGGACATGTCCGGCAAAAATCAGGTCGGTCCGATATTTTTTTTCGGAGTTCCGGACCTTATGTCCGGTACGAATACCGGGATATATCCAAGACCGATCAAGACCGAGTTTTCTCCCTTGAATAAAAAAATGTAAAACGAGTTTTGATTCGCCGTTTCATTATAAGTGTCCGATACATATGACTGTCAATAACCAAAATGTCGGTGTTACTACATTATTACGCTGGCGCTACGCCCGGCAAAAATCGTAAACTATCCAATGAATAAAAAAAAGCGAAACAAAAGGAATACGAGTCGAGCCGCCCGCCAAGAAAATTTGTGGGCAAATGGAAAAATGGCCCCTTTGATCATGAATGTTTTGATTTCCAAACAGAGTCCATCCACAGGTGCTTGGAACAAACTTTTTAAAGTTTTATGTGGGCTATATACTATATATCTTTATATACATATATAGACTGGTTATGTAAAATATTTGAATATGTGACTAGCGCCTGTGAGTCCATCAATCTGGATAAACTAATGTTTTATTTAAGGGAATAAAATTGTGTTGCAAATCTTTAAAAGTTGTTATGTCTTTAAAAAAAACACCAAGGTATTACCATATACATATATTTGGGGAAAAAATTCGGTCAGACAAAAGTTCTTTTGGTCAGACAAGAATTGAAAGTTTGTCTGACCGAATGTCAGGCCAATTTTTCAGCAGTTTCGCGAAGCCTGAACAACTGATTTACATGCACTTATAATTACATGTATAAATAATTACAGTAAAGACTGTCTTAGTGACCCCCTGTATATAGTGACGTTCTGTCTTTAGTGACCATAATTAGGTGCGCCCAACAGTATTTACTATATAAATGGTCTGTATGTAGCGACTCCCTGTCTAGTCCGTACAACGACCATGATTTAGTCACCCGTTACGGTATTTGAGTCGTGAAAAGCGACTTTTGCAAGGGCAGCAGGGCTTGAACTAGGTGGCGACTTGATCGAAGAAGTCGCCTTCGGATCAGCGACTTTGCCTAAAACAAACTTCAAAGAGATTTTGAAGTTGCCCGATTTTTATAATTTACTGTCATACTTTTTTACGCCGCTAGGTCTGTTAACAATTTGTTTACCTCTAAATTACAACCAATTACCGTTAATCCGCTAGTTAAGAACGCGTGTCAACATCAACAAAGTCTAGGCAAGAGTCACTATGTATATCTTTCTCATTATGTATTCCTGCGATTGACGAATCAGAACGCGCATTGTATCTACGACAGTTTGCATTGACCAATCGGCGATGCGCTAATACACTGTGGCTGTTTGTTGACAAATACTCAAAATGGCGACAGATTCAATCAATTTTCGCAGATAGAATGATTAGACACCTGCATATACATAATTGATGCGGTGTTTTGGCGAGTAAAGATAAACAATGCCCAACCAACGTCTTAAAGGTGTGGTTATGTTCGAAGCCTCGATTGTTAAATTTTTTTTCGGAGCACTTATCTGTAGAAATTATGTGAAGATTTGTATCTAATGTTTTATTAATACATTGAACTCCGTAAAGTAAACAGGCTGATTATACAAAATTAAATGTCTCTACAGTAACATCTCATTAGTAAAATTGAAATAAAACATTTTTTTACAAACAGATTTATCAATATAAATTACATTTTTAATCAATATGTAACTTATACTAATTAATGTACTGTAATGGTGTAGTTTATAATCTTAACCAATTATACATGCAATTTTAATACTGTCATGTTTTTTATAAATGATATTTTGTATGTTTAATATCAATAAAATATAATTAAACCCTGAGTATGGTACTATTCTGCTTTTCAACAAAAATTGGTACGATATGTTCATTTATCCGAATTATGTAGAGACTGTCCACAGTGACTCCCTGTCCATAGTGACCTTTTTTCTTTTCTCCCATCGAAGGTCACTGTAAACAGTTTTTACTGTATAGTAAAGTTTTTATTCCAAATTTTCTTTATCAGGTAATTAGCAGAACACCTGGGGCAAAAACTTTTATCAATATGACCAATACTAATCAATAATTGGATTTATAATATTGACCAGAATGACTGATAATAACTATATATATATTATAGCACTCCATCTGGCCTGGTAATAATACAGTATAGTATTTTCATATTAAAATTTCAAAAATCTTACAATAGACAGTCCAACATTCTGTGATGGACAAGTTGTCATTACATAAACCTTGCCATGACTACCGGTTAAAAGCATAAATAGCATTATAAAGACCAGAATTGAGAATCCAAATCATAATTTGCAGAGAAAAATAAATTAAATTTAGCATGTAAATCTCCCATCTCCAATGCAATATATCAACATATATACATAATTCTTTCCAAAACTCTCAGGTGACCTAGATCCAAGACAAGCTACATCTGAGAACAATACTAGTATATTTATTAAATATCCATTAGTGTTATTATATCAAACAGCTATCATTAACTGCCTCATTCACTTATTCACTATGCTGAACACCTCTCCTTCAGTCCACAATAATTACATATACACATGTGAATATCACATATTTTATACTTTCACAATTACCATTTCACTACTGTACAGTTGATAAACTTCTATTAATCATACATTTGTCGCAAGAAAAATACCACAAATGATGTAAGTCCACCACAATAGAAGTAAAGAAGTAAAATCACTGTTAATTAACCAACTTCTGTATAATTATATGTAAATGTAATCAATGAACTACCATCACTGTGTTTAATCACTAATTAACAAGAAAAAGTATATTTATGGACTGAACGTGCCTAAAATAATCATACATTATCCTCTAATGTTAACGTCATTTGAGTCTATGAACACAGTATTGCCTTAAGCCATATCAAACACAAACACACAGATGTTTGTAACAGTATTATGTTGATTAAATTAGCCAACTACCATATCAAGCACCTGTCTTAATTGAACAATCGCACTTCAAAAGTTTACATTTTGTTTAAAGTAGTGAAATTTTTTCTTTAAGAAAAAGCTTGAAAAGCAGACATTGCGCTGCAAGTCCAAACTTGAAAAGAGAAAGAGACTCTCATATCGTGCTTATCAACTTCAAAAATAAATATAACGGCTAAATGCTGCAAAATGTACGGAATTTTTTAACGTTTAGACGGTAAAATGCAGGCATCAATTGTTTAGCAAATATCCGAGTATCATTCATCAAACAAATAAGTGGAGAACACAGCTTCAAGTGCTTGCAGAAATAACATAAAACTTCCAAGAAAATATGCCATAATACTCCTTGTACATCTTATATCATCATGTATTTATCTTGAAACAACTGAACAACACCTTTCAACATTCTGATAATCATAAAATTCCTTTCCGTAAATTTTCCAAAAAAAATTTCTATTCACTTTTCAAAACTCTTTTTCAGAACCTGATTTCCCTATTAACTTCCAACTAATACAATCGTATCCATAATATTCATAAAAATTAATCTCATCTTATTTGCCATAAAAATTATTTTTTAAAGTCTATCAAATTCAAGAAAACTCTATTCCTTGAAATAACAATATAAATATTCAAGTATACATGTATGTTTAAGTTCTTTTCCTAAAAATATACATTTCAATATTATGCTTTTCCACTGTCAATTTTCAGTTATACCAAGTAAGAGTGACTAAGTCTGATATCCAAAGACATACTGCAGAATAATAAAATTACAGCAAATTAACATTTTTTCATTATGATTCTCCTAAATAGTCATGCCACTAAACTGATACAATCTCACTCTCTCACAGTTTTCATTGTTGACAAGTTTTCCAGCTAGCACACAACAGAATACATGTGACAACTGTCATCAGATGATACAAAGGAAAACACTGACACCATTATAGATTTTTACTGCTGGCCGATTCTCACACCCTTCTAGCAGCAGTACGGAAGGTTATACATTTAGACACAACAGTCTGGCTTTTATAGAGGTGATCTACTGAACATTATAATCTAACACATGACTAATCAATTAACGCACCAAACTAGCATATACAGTGTCTGCAGTCCACAATCAATCCTGATTGATGTAGTCTACCAGGGTGGTTAGCTGCCTCCATCCAGAGTAAATGTTTGTCTATGTTTACATGTAATGTTCAACACTTGTATGGTTCAGTGTCCTCACTCAATCAGATCTGTTTATAATTCCAGCCATCATCAGTTCATTCATTTACAGTCTAGAGGCAGCTAGCACACTGGTTCTAGACAAAACCCTAAAATCAATATATCAATCTGTAAATGTAAATTTTTTTAAAAAAAATTTTCTCTTTTTTAATTAGGAAAATCTGTAAATTACTGCTTAATAAAACTTGTTACACATCTAATACTTGCATACTTTACATATACTGTGAAGTTAATTTATGCATAACTTTATCCATGCTGATTTAATGCTTACTATGCTAAGCAACTTAAACTAAAAGGTATAAATATATTGGTTCCATTATTATATGTGGAATCCAGGATTTCCAAAAAAGTAGTAACATAGAATGTCTCTGTTATTTAACACATATATATTAACTTTATTAAGAGGATCGCAGGTAACTGAGCCCCGGTCAGCCTGCATACAGCTGCACCTTATGACACATGTATAACATATAAACTTCATTTTCCATACAAGTCATTTCTTTATTCCAGAGCACTTGAGTTTATAATGCACAAGTTAGTTGCCAACATACCCACTGACCCACCCATCACTTCTCACATCAGTGCAGGAGATTTCAGTGGATATTTTCAGAAAACTCAGCAACCAGCAGGGCAACAAACAAATATAGCACAATGGGTGTAAATTCTATATGTACAATGAGATTACCACAAACAAACTTAAAAGCCATTCCTTCTTACATGTATATGTATCTTTGAATATAGACAATTATCTCAAATTTAATAAGAACTGTTCCACAAATTCAGTTAAGATCTTTTCAATTAAATCATGAACTTGTGTTATTAATCTTACATCATTCCTTTCGTTAATGTATAGACAACACAAAATTTGCTTGTACATACTTATGCATGAACATAAAAATATATGAACACCATTCTGATCAAATGTTTTCTGTTTGCAGCTGTTCATTGTACTTTACAAACTTTTAAACATTTTTATTTCTAGAAACCACTTGATTAAGTTCTTGCAATGTATATATAAAATCAGGTATCATATTATACATGTAGTAGCTTTTCAATAACATCAATATGCTGTCATATACATGTAGCAGTAAAGTTCAGATTCTGTCACAGCACTCCTTCAATTATTATATATAAAAAACATTACAAACATGGCTAATAGGTAATAGATAACCAAATTAAATTGTATTCTAAGTGTGGTTATAATCATAACCAAAACAATTAACAAGAGCTGTCGGTAGGACAGCAACGCTCGACTATTCTTAGTGCTTGATAGTAAAAAAAAGGCTTGATACAGTTACCTCCTCCTGTTTACAGGTTGGGGTCATGATGGTGAACAAGTGTGCAAAGTTTCAAAACCATATCGATGGCTCAGCGCAATACTGGTCTAACTGCCATTTTTGAAAATGTTCAGGAGAGACAAAAAACTGATTTTATTCAAAAATACTTATATTATAAAATATTTTTTTTGCTATGTTAACATTAATTATAATAAGAAATAATGCCATTTATATAATTTTTTATTAAAATGTTACAAATTGTGTATTTGAGAGTTAGACCTTTATTGCGCTGAAATTCTGAGCGCAATACAAGACTAACTTGAGTTGGACTCAAATTCCCTCTTGCAATTGGGTAAAAGTGGTACAAATAGTTGAGTTAGACCTGTTTTATGTTAAATATTCTGATATAAATGAAATTATAAATTTTGATCAAAATTGTTTTGTTGATTTAAACATTGTTTCAAATATTTTGCAAGTCTGTAAAAGAACTTTACAAAGACTAAATTCTTTAATATTTTTCTATTAATATATCATGCAAGCTGACTTTAGATGAAAGTACACTTCTTTCTCCTTTTTCAATTTGTTTGAGATTCAGATTTACTTAAGATCTTTTGCAGATTATCTGTGCAATAAATTTGAATTCTAAACAAAATGCACACAGTTTTGATTCATATAGTGTTATGAACAGTAGTCATGCACAATGATAACTGACGATCCAGGTATATATTATGATATCAAACAGGGAATGTACATTTTGTGTAACTCACATTTGTACAAAGAAGACACATTTTATTTTCTCAATGCACACCATTACCACCATTGGTGCTTAAATGCTGTGATTCAGATATTACTGTTATGCGCTAAATCTTATTGAATTTAATGTATGTGGTCCTCTTTTCTGATGATATAATCATTTATAAATATCAAATATTTTCAAAAATGAAAACTGCTGTTAGACCATGCTTTTATAACTTTTGTATTTACTTTCTCAACTGTTTAGAGTATATTTTGAAAGTGTAATGTGCAAATTTTATGACATGTTTTGCTGAAAACTGCATATCTTAAGAAATGTGTTTCATTTTACAGATCAAAGTCATTTTACCTCTTAATTTTGACCAAATAACAAGAGGTTGTCAAACATATTTTAGAGAAAAAAGTAGGGCAGTACAACCCACTATCTGGGATTCATAGAACAAAGTATTTTTAGCACATGATACAATTCAGAATCATTTTTTGTAAAGTTAGATGTGCTTTAAACACTTGCAACCACTCACTCTTTCAGATATGAAAGGGGGCACACCTGAAAAGCACCATGTGCATACCTTAGATTAGCACTAAACAATTAGAATGGATAAATGTTTGAATTTTCTCATTGACACTGATACTATACCAAAAGCAGTTGATAGTCATTACATTTTTAATTTCATTAAATTTGATAGGTAAAATTAATGACTTTTAGATCTAAAATGAAACATTTTTATCAACTTATAGCTGTTTCTGCCACATAAGTCAAATAGTTCACTTTGTTTCCAGAATTTTGACAATTGCACTCTCGAAAATTCAAAGGAGCTGTTTGATGTAAAAAATTATCAGAATACAAGAACTGAAAAGGTCATTATAATATATAAGTGTGCATATTTTGATTTTTTCTGCACATATCACATCAGACAGAAAGATATTGTATCAATAATATAAGTATTGTGAAGAGTGTGATTAAGCACATGTTGACACTATGTTGTTATTATTTTGTTTGAGTTGATATTGTAAAGTTTATATTTCTAACACGACCCGCATTTTTCCCTATTGGGCATAGAAGAACTGAAAGTATGTGTTATTATGCTATAAAATCACTGTTTGACGCTCTATATTTAGACATTTGACGTAATCATTATACACGTGACGTAACCACAAAAAATGACGTGCTGACAATAAGAACGGAAACAAATCAGGCGCAATTTAGCTAAATATCAGGTACGGCAGCATTTATTTGTTAATGATGTGTTAGAATCAAAATAATATATCCAAATCGGTGATTTTATTGTTTGATAACATTTAACTGTTTGTCGTTGGGATGCACATCATTATATCACTCGGGCTACGCCCTCGTGATATAATTCCTTGCATCCGAACTCCAAACAGTGATGTTAATGAGCAATAAAATCAGTTTGGGATATATTATTTCTTAAATAACTTTACTTGATTAAAGAGAGTGATACAGAAGTAGATACATAATTTAAAAATAAAAACCCAAGAATGCCCTCAAACCTGAAATTGGTCATTGTGTTACAGGCTAAGTTTGATTTGGCAGTGAAACAATGTACAGTCTTCCCCCTTACACCATCTTAAGCAGAACACAATATATAAATATGAACAAAGTATAAAATTAAGAATTAGGAAATCTCAGCATATGATTAAACAAAGGTCAAACTAAAAAAAAAAAGAATTTTTAGAGGGGGGTCAGAGGTTATGAATCCACTAGTGTAACACGTGTTATTTTCCATTTTAAATGTGTGCATGAGAAACATACACTGTCTTTTACTAAGTTGTACAAAAATGATAGTTTCAACTGCACTTTATATTATCAAATAATACAGTATGAGTATGATGTAATGACTTCAAAGACAAAATTAATGTTTAATTGTGACACTAAATTATTAATAATTTTTTTCAAGATTTTTCGTTTACAGTTACTTGTACATGATATGCAATTGGCTAATATTTTGCGATTAATACAAAGCACTGACGGAGGCAAATAATTTCTAGTGTTTTCATGAATTCTCACATGCTTTATAACACATTTTAATGGGATTTGCATATTATTCTGTACCTGGAAATGAAACATTTAAGGTCTAACTCAAGCATTTTTGAGGAAAATTGATATATTTGAAATCGCAATAAGAGACCAACTCAAGTTAGACCTATATTGCACTGACAAAATTGAACTACCTGAGATAGACTTTTATTTTAAATGTAAATAAAAAAGGCAAAAAAAGCATAAATTACCCTAAAATTTTCACAGAATGTGTATTTGACCTTACATTATCAAAATATGTAAAAAAGTGATTTTTGGTAAAAATGTCACTCATTAGACCAGTATTGCGCTGAGCCATCGATATGTCAATGAACTTTGAAAATATTTGAACTATTACAAAAACTTTAACGTAAATTCTAAGTTGAAAAGGGGCATAATTCTGTCAAAATGCTTGATAGAGTTACCTCCTCCTGTCTACAGGTTGGGGTCATGATGGTGAACAAGTGTGCAAAGTTTTAAAGCCATATGTCTAT
This sequence comes from Ruditapes philippinarum, assembly GCF_026571515.1. Classification (NCBI taxonomy): domain Eukaryota; kingdom Metazoa; phylum Mollusca; class Bivalvia; order Venerida; family Veneridae; genus Ruditapes; species Ruditapes philippinarum. The sequence goes on along the minus strand of NW_026867164.1, from coordinate 25,823 downwards.
GGACTTTGAAAAAATTTGAACTATTACAAAAACTTTAATGTAAATTCTAAGTCGAAAAAGGGGCATAATTCTGTCAAAGTACTTGATAGAGTTACCTCCTCCTGTCTACAGGTTGGGGTCATGATGGTGAACAAGTGTGCAAAGTTTCAAAGCCATATGTCTATGGACTTTGAAAATATTTGAACTATTACAAAAACTTTAACATAAATTCTAAGTCGAAAAAGGGGCATAATTCTGTCAAAATGCTTGATAGAGTTACCTCCTCCTGTCTACAGGTTGGGGTCATGATGGTGAACAAGTGTGCAAAGTTTCAAAGCCATATGTCAATGGACTTTGAAAATATTTGAACTATTACAAAAACTTTAACATAAGTGGTTACGCCGACGCCGACGCGGACGCCGACGCTCGGGTGACTGCAATAGCTCTACTTATTCTTATCGAATAGTTGAGCTAAAAAGAAAGGAAATTAAAATGTCACTTGTGTCATTCTCATAAGGCTAAACGTGTGTAAATTTAAGACATCCTTCAAATTGTGATGCATGCCTGAGTATATGTAGTTATGTACTAAATTTGAAGGCCATTGTAAACAAAAAGGACTTGCGTGACCTTGACATCTGTATAGTGCGAGTCCATGTGGGACATTTGGACAAGATGAGCAGCTGCAGGGGTGACTTCTGTACTGGATAGTTATCCACTAACAGTGAAAGTAATTGTCAGGAAGGTTACTAATTAAAAATACACTTTAACCAAAATAGGTATGGTGAAAGAAATTCTATTGTTTTCATTCAAAACAACTGACTTACATGCACTTATAATTTACATGTATACATATAGTAAAGTTTTTATTCCAAATTTTCTTTATCAGGTAATTAGCAGAACACCTGGGGCAAAAACTTTTATCAATATGACCAATACTAATCAATAATTGGATTTATAATATTGACCAGAATGACTGATAATAACTATATATATATTATAGCACTCCATCTGGCCTGGTAATAATACAGTATAGTATTTTCATATTAAAATTTCAAAAATCTTACAATAGACAGTCCAACATTCTGTGATGGACAGGTTGCCATTACATAAACCTTGCCTGACTACCAGTTAAAAGCATATTAAATAGCATTATAAAGACCAGAATTGAGAATCCAAATCATAATTTGCAGAGAAAAAAAAATTGAATTTAGCATGTAAATCTCCCATCTCCAATGCAATATATCAACACATATACATCAATCTTTCTGAAACTCTCAGGTGACCTAGATCCAAGACAAGTACATCTGAGAACAATACTAGTATATTTATTAAATATCCATTAGTGTTATTATATCAAACAGCTATCATTAACTGCCTCATTCACTTATTCACTATGCTGAACAAGTCCACAATAATTACATATACACAATGTGAATATCACGTATTTCATACTTTCACAATTACCATTTCACTACTGTACAGTTGATAAACTTCTATTAATCATACATTTGTTGCAAGAAAAATACCACAAATGATGTAAGTCCACCACAATAGAAGTAAAGAAGTAAAAACACTGTTAATTATAACCAACTTATGTATAATTATATGTAAATGTAATCAATGAACTACCATCACTGTGTTTAATCACTAATTAACAAGAAAAAGTATATTTATGGACTGAACGTGCCTAAAATAATCATACATTATCCTCTAATGTTAACATCATTTGAGTCTATGAACACAGTATTGCCTTAAGCCATATCAAACACAAACACACAGATGTTTGTAACAGTATTATGTTGATTAAATTGTTAGCCAACTACCATATCAAGCACCTGTCTTAATTGAACAATCGCACTTCAAAAGTTTACATTTTGTTTAAAGTAGTGAAATTTTTTCTTTAAGAAAAAGCTTGAAAAGCAGACATTTCGCTGCAAGTCCAAACTTTCAAAGAGAAAGAGACTCTCATATCGTGCTTATCAACTTCAAAAATAAATATAACGGCTAAATGCTGCAAAATGTACGGAATTTTTTAACGTTTAGACGGTAAAATGCAGGCATCAATTGTTTAGCAAATATCCGAGTATCATTCATCAAACAAATAAGTGGAGAACACAGCTTCAAGTGCTTGCAGAAATAACATAAAACTTCCAAGAAAATATGCCATAATACTCCTTGTACATCTTATATCATCATGTATTTATCTTGAAACAACTGAACAACACCATTCAACATTCTGATAATCATAAAATTCCTTTCCGTAAATTTTCCAAAAATTTTTTCTATTCACTTTTCAAAACTCAACTTTTCACAACCATTTCCCTATTAACTTCCAACTCATACAATCGTATCCATAATATTCATAAAAATTAATCTCATCTTATTTGCCATAAAAATTATTTTTGAAAGTCTATCAAATTCAAGAAAACTCTATTCCTTGAAATAACAATATAAATATTCAAGTATACATGTATGTTTAAGTTCTTTTCCTAAAAATATACATTTCAATATGCTTTTCCACTGTCAATTTTCAGTTATACCAAGTAAGAGTGACTAAGTCTGATATCCAAAGACATACTGCAGAATAATAAAATTACAGCAAATTAACATTTTTTCATTATGATTCTCCTAAATAGTCATGCCACTAAACAGATACAATCTCACTCTCTCACAGTTTTCATTGTTGACAAGTTTTCCAGCTAGCACACAACATAATACATGTGACAACTGTCATCAGATGATACAAAGGAAAACACTGACACCATTATAGATTTTTACTGCTGGCCGATTCTCACACCCTTCTAGCAGCAGTACAGAAGGTTATACATTTAGACACAACAGTCTGGCTTTTATAGAGGTGATCTACTGATTATAATAATCTAACACATGACTAATCAATTAACGCACCAAACTAGCATATACAGTGTCTGCAGTAATAATTTCTATGACCACAATCAATCCTGATTGATGTAGTCTACCAGGGTGGTTAGCTGCCTCCATCTAGAGTAAATGTTTGTCTATGTTTACATGTAATGTTCAACACTTGTATGGTTCAGTGTCCTCAATCAGATATGTTTATAATTCCAGTCATCATCACTTCATTCATTTACAGTCTAGAGGCAGCTAGCACACTGGTTCTAGACAAAACCCTAAAATCAATATATTGATCTGTAAATGTAAATTTTTTTACATTTTTTTTTCTTTTTTAATAGGAAAAGGGTAATTTGGAAAATCTGTAAGTTACTGCTTAGTAAAACTTGTTACATATCTAATACTTGCATACTTTACATATACTGTAACTAACTTATTCCACGCTGATTTAAAGCTTACTTTAATAATGCTAATTAAGCAACTTAAATGAACCAGTCAATTTTTCAATCAGGACAAAATATTGTCCTCATTTTTAGGGAAATTTTCAAACTATCTACAGACCATATTAAGCCAGATGGAAATATCATAACTAGAGCCTGCCACTTACACTTAATTAAGAACTCAAAGAGATGATCTGAGTAACAACTATAACACTAAATGCTTAAGGCTACTAACAATGCCATGGAGTCATTGATTATTCATTATGCACTTAAACATATGGCTGAAAGTTTCATAAGGTTTTGGCCACACAGGTTTAACTGTACCTGAGACAGTCTGTCATACTTTATAGAATGAATTAACAAAGTTTTCATTTATGACAGAATATGTCTAGAAGCTGAAAATAAAAATAACTGGAATACTTTGAAAATTAACTAAATTGTACATATGTCACAATCTAGTTCTGTTCACTGATTAGGGGAGAAAATGTGTATGTATTCAAATAGGTCAAACAGTAGAGACGGCCAGTATGTTATTAAGAGGATCGTAGGTAACTGAGCCCCGGTCAGCCTGCATGCAGCTGCACCTTATGTCACATGTATAACATATAAACTTCATTTTCCATACAAGGTCATTTCTTTATTTCTGAGCATTTGTGTTTATGACGCACAAGTTAGTTGCCAACATCCCCCACTGACCCACCAATCACTTCTCACATCAGTGCAGGAGATTTCAGAGGATATTTTCAGAACACTCAGCAACCAGCTGGGCAACAAACAAATATAGCACAATGGGTGTAAATTTTATATGTATGATTACCACAAACAAACTTAAAAGCCATTCCTTCTGACATGTATATGTATCTTTGAATATAGACAATTATCTCAAATTTAATAAGAACTGTTCCACAAATTCAGTTAAGATCTTTTCAATTAAATCATGAACTTGTGTTATTAATCTTACATCATTCCTTTTGTTAATGTATAGACAACACAAAATTTGCTTGTACATACTTATGCATGAACATAAAAATATATGAACACCATTCTGATCAAATGTTTTCTGTTTGCAGCTGTTCATTGTACTTTACAAACTTTTAAACATTTTTATTTCTAGAAACCACTTGATTAAGTTCTTGCAATGTATATTTATAAAATCAGGTATCATATTATACATGTAGTAGCTTTTCAATAACATCAATATGCTGTCATATACATGTAGCAGTAAAGTTCAGATTCCGTCACAGCACTCCTTCAATTATTATTATCTTATTATAGTCACCCTAATAGCTGTGTTCTTTTACAGGCTCTTGAACCCATGCTATAAATAGTGCAAGAAAAAGTAACAACCACTATTAAGGTTGAAAATTATTGTACAAGGTTTTACTATTGAATGTTTCTCTTCCCATAAACTAATGGTTTATATATAAAATTATCAAGAAAATATTAATTTGACAGTGAGCACCAGAGAGTTGTATCTCAAATATAAATACAGAAAGAGATACAACATTCTATTGCAAGTAAATAAATCGAATAATTATTCCACCTGTCTATGACAGCTGCATCCAACAATAAGTTCAGCTAGTCAAAACCAGACTATCAGAATCTTGTAAATATTGTAAAACATCATTCTCAGATCAGACCTGGGGTAATCACTAATTGTAATCATCGATTTTTTAATTGATTACATGATTACACTGTAATCATCATGTAATTGATTACCTTGCTCAAAATTGATTACATTAATTGTAATTAATCAATTACAGCTTAAATTCAGTCTGTAATTATGATTACAATTTGATTGATGTTGATTACTTTCAGATTTTACATGAAACTATTGAAATTCAAATTAATTATTTCACATGTTACAGTTCAAATAAGGTAGTAAAATATCAAGTGAGACATTTTAAAACATCACTCACAATGAATAAGTTTTAATCCATACAGTTAACCAAATTCTAACTGAAAGATAGACATCATTGTTTGGCTGGTATTCTAACCAAAATGTCAAATCATTGGATTTATGATGTCTTTGAATGTCCTAAAGAAACATCTGGAAATGTGACAGCACAGTGGAAATTGTGCCCTAAGAAGATAAATGGAAACACTAAGTCACATTCAAATTTCATTACCCACATAAAGGTATGTTAAATTTTGTTTCACATATTTTGGTTAAACCATGTTTTAAAAAGTTTCAAACACTGTAGATAACTTCTTCACTTTGTATATTCTAGAGTTTTAATCAGATCCATATTACCATATTTTAATTATATGCAACAGTTATTTTGTATGGTGATAGACAATGTGTCTATTTTATAATGGATACTGCTGTACCATTGAAGTGTTTGTAAAAAAATGATAATTTCTTTGTAAAGTCTATTGTCTCTTTGAATACCCATATAAAAATTTATTGTTTTCACACCTGTTTTAACACCTGTATACAGCATACTGTACAATTGACACTTTTCAAAATTTCTGTTGCAGAGAGTTCATTATGAAACCTACACCAAGAAGACTGAGGACCATTCCTGCATCATTGGCCCTTGTAGAGCGTTTGTTTAGTGTTGCGGGTAAAATTTTCCATTCTGATAGATGCAGTCTGACTGACAGATGGATTCATGAACTTATGATGCTAAAGTGCAATGCTAAAATATGATAAAGTGATGTGACAGTAACTAAAAGTGTGTTAAAATGATTACTATTGATGAGCTGGAAATCCTTTGTGTATATAATGTATACTTAAGTATATTAAATAGCATTAAGAAACTTTTGTTTATAGTTATACATGGAATGTAATCAATTATCAATCAATTACTTTCTTAAAGTAATTGTAATTTAATTGATTACAGAGGCAAGTCTGAGTAATCAATTGTAATCAATTACAATAAAATCTGAAAGTAATTGTAATTAAATCAATTACTGATCAATGTAATCATCCCCAGGTCTGTCTCAGATCTTGTGATTCGCCATCAAAACATTAAATGAGCCGCGCCATGACAAAAGTTTTGAACATAGTGCATTTACGACCAGCCTGGATCTAGACCAACCTGTGCATCCGCACAGTCTGATCATGATCCATGCTGTTCGCTATCAGTTTCTCTACTTGTAATAGGGTTGGTATGCAAGGATTCTGATCAGACTGCTCGGATGCGCAGGCTGGTCTGGATCCATGCTGGTCGCAAACGCACTATGTTGGTTTTGTTGTGACGCAGCTCATTTAATTGTTCATCATGAGTAGAATACATTTTAGTATTTTGATGCTGATCTTACAGTCCAGTGTGTAGGAAAATATAATCAATGAATTTGGTCCTCATAAATTTCAATAGCCAGACAAACATTTTAAGTGCATAGTATTGCACAATTGAGTGATAATTTGATTTATAACAGTATATATCAACAATTTTATCAACCTTTTGGGCTTGAACTCACACTACACATCTACGTGACAGTACGTCACTTCAGTGTTCTTATATGTTTCTAGTCCTTTGTCATCAATGATTCCAATGCATGAATACCACATAAGCCGGTGCCAGGAGATATGAGAGATGTATACATTATCTCTCTGACATTAACAGATTCAATCAAACCAAATATGCAATTTTCAAATAACACTCTTTTTCCCATTTGCCTCTGAGGGATCACCCCTTTTGAGAGCACTAAAATAATTAAATTCACCAGTCATATCATTAAATCAAACACTAGTTTCATAAATACAAATAACATATTTATATGACAAAACTAGCAAATTTATTATCAAATGTTATGATTCAGTGACTTGAAAATATTCAACTACAAAACAAAACAAGCAGCCTAGGAACAAGAGGGCCATGATGGCCCTGAGGTCGCTCACCTGTATATAGGCCCCCCGAGCAGGGCCAGTTTAAACCCCAGGGCTTTTATTTGAACAAACTTGGAAGACACCCATTTAGAAGATGTTTCATGATGTTAAGTTTTTACTACACACATATAATGAAAAAAAATGACTTCCTCCACCCCCCACCACCCCCACCCCCACCCCTGGCAGGGCCAATTTTAACCCAAGGGCTTTTATTTGAACAAACTTGGTAGACACCCATAAGAAGATTTTTCATGCTAAACATCTAAGCTCTAGCTAATTGGGTTTTTTAAAAGAAGATTTTTTAAGTTTTACTATACACATATAGTTAAAAACAATGACACCCCTGAGGCTGGGCCAGTTTTGACCCCAGAGCTTTTATTTGAACAAACTTTGTAGACACTTACTAGAAAATGTTTCATGCTTAATATCTAAACTCTAGCTATTTGGGTTTTTTCAAAGAAGATTTTTAAGTTTTTGCTATACACATATAAGGAAAATCAATGACCCCCGGGGCGGGGCCAATTTTAACCCCAGGGCTTTTATTTGAACAAACTTTGTAGACACTCACTAGAACATGTATCATGCTAAATATCTTAACTCTAGCTCTTTGAGTTCTTTAAAAGAAGATATTTTAAGTTTTTACTATATGCATATAGGGAAAATCAATGACCCCCTTGGGCGGGGCCAATTTTGACCCCAGGGCTTTTATTTGAACAAACTTGGTAGATACTCACTAGAAGATGTTTCATGCCAAATATCTAAGCTCTAGCTCTTTGGGTTTTTTAAAAGAAGATATTTAAAGTTTTTTCTTTCGGTTGCCATGGCAACCAGAGTTCTGCATGGAATTAAATTCTTTGAACAATTTTTAAAGGTGACCACCAAAGGAACATTCCTGTGAAGTTTGGATAAAATTGGCTTAGTGGTTTAGGAGGAGATGTCATTTAAAGTAAAAGTTTACGGACGGACGCCGGAAAGAACGACGACGGACGGAGGCCGGACGAAAAGCGATCACAAAAGCTCACCCTGTCACTTTGTGACAGGTGAGCTAAAAATTAGTAAAGTACAGAGCCTCCTTAAAGAAACCACAAATGTTTGTATACTTTTAAATTCTGTAGAAAGCATCATAAAATTTATTATGTAACAGAAGGTGTTAGACTCTGAGCCTAGAGTCATGCTAACACTCTTTAAAGTTTCTCTGTTACATGAACAACACAGAATGTAGGCTTTACTATCAATATCCTTCAGGGGAAAACATAATCATTTATTTGTTTTTAATGGTGTATTGAAACTGTGCACTTGAAACAAGAGAAGGTAATGGAAATTATTATAGCAGATTTTGTTCATATGCAGCAAAAAAGTATGAAAATAAAGTCTTAAAGCTTCCAAAATGTCTGTATTGGACTTCTTTTCAAACCTTAAAATATATACTGTATGTGTATTTAAATTCGCGGAAGCAAATTTTCGCGGAAAGGTCCACTTTGGGGGTCTATACAAATATTCGCGCTATTTTGAATTCGCGGAGGTGACTGCCGAAAATCATGAATTCGCGCAGACCACTCAGGTTAAAAAATAAGGAAAATTTCTGTAATCATCGTGAGAGTTCACAGTTATTTTCAATACCTGGTGTCAAACAATACGCTATTGTACAGAAAAAAGACATTATCTAGCAGACAGATTATAGCAAACAAAAGAATGCCCGTTAACGTGCATAATTTTTCACAGTTTGGGTCATAAACGTCTTGACATCTGATCAGATCATGTTTTGTTTTTCAGTACACACAATACAAAGAAACACAAACATTAACGATTTTAAATGATGTATAACTTGGAAAACAAAACACAATTACTTAGTAAACATTTAAATAAAAAGTGTGAAAGCATATCAAACTCTGAAATACATTGTTCTAAAGAAGTGCGAAAATATGACTATTAAGAAATTTTTGGTGTAGAAATATTCGCGCCCAACATGAATTCGCGGATCGAATGTCACCGCGAAGATCGCGAAAATTTGAAGCCCGCGAATATTTCTACACATACAGTAACCAATGAGCATTCATTATTTTGCACCATGTGATCTCTAAATATAAATCATAATTGAACTCATAAAAGAAATCAATATTGGATCCAATCTTAAATTATCAACTTAGCCTCATTTTCATTTTCTGAATCCAAAAAATCAATATCAAATGTTTATTGTGTTAGAAGTATCAAAGTTCGGTCAAACTGTCAAAAAAAAAAGTGAAGTGAAATAAAGAGCTGTTATACATGTACATTGTTGAATACAATATTAGTTCTACTGGACTAGTGCATAAGACCGTCTCATACAGAACACATGGCTTATACGGTTGGCCACTGTGTAAACCGTACATAAAACAAAACCTACCGTGAGTACATTCGAGTAACACTAGGGCCATTTGAGTGTATCTGTGTAAGCCGTGTATAATTTTTTTAAAACTTTTAAAAAACTGGTACGGATGTAATGTCCGTGTATGATCGTATAAACGACCGTACAAGACTGTGTGAGGTCGTATATACAACCGTATTTGAAGTCCACTCCACGAGTGAGCCCAACCGTGCCAAGATCATATTTTAATCGTATGGAATCGTTCGAGACAATCCCCAAGTCTGTACTGTTGAGAAAACTATAAGTCCTCCTTCAAAATATGTGTTTGATTAACAAGTATAGCAGAGAAGGTTTGCCAAGAGGTTTAGCTGCCTCTCAAGCAAGGGATTGTGGGTTCAAGCCCAACTACGATTATAACCTTTGTGACTTAACACAACACCAGAATAGGTAAGTTCAAGGAAGTAGACTCAAGAATGATGTAAATAAGCTACTTTTTGTTCCCATTATCAATCTTAAAATATTCCTCTTGTGTGGCTGAGGGGTTGCTTCAGCACTACAGCCTCCTTTTATCCCTGTATGATCATAAAGGGAGACTAATGAGTTTGAATTTCTGGAGTCTATGCATCCCTTAGCTCCAGCAGGTGAGATGGTTTTGACCCCTAGTGTTGCTTTAAGTTTGTAACACCCGAGGTTTTCCTAAATCATCTTTACTGTTTAAGCATCATATGACCTAAATTATGTTGGTGCACCGTAAAACCAAACAAAACAAAATCTTAAAATCAATATGAATCATGTTTATTTAACTTAAACAAGACACATTTCTTACTGAGTTAATCAAAGATGACAAATGCAGAGAAGTTTCCTATGATTGTGTTATCATACATAATTACCTTGATAGTATCAACAACTTGAATTTCTTCAAATCTGAGTTGATGTAATCATGTACATGTAGATTTCTACATTGTAACTGGTTACATTTGTTTGTAGTTCACTACATCATTTCATACAGACTACATATACAATGCTACTGAATTAATTCATCTTGATTAAATTGAAAATGTCATGACTGGCATCCAGAATTTCTGACATAGTTGTATTCTTTAACTAAGTAAGGGAGTTAATCAAAGAAAAATAAAGATCTAAAATTGCTATATATGGAAATTTGATTATCTCCCTTTTCTAATAAAATCTTTAATAGTTTAATCTGAACAAAAAGCAAATATATAAGCAAGAAATAAGGTTAAAGATTTATAACTATAGATTCTAAATCTGATAATCCTTATACATGTTCTGGTGAAATAAGTTGTACACAACTTTTAATTCTGATAATAAACAAACATACATGAAGTAAATCAAATAATGTATCACATGAAGGTACACATTTAATATTTAGTGCTCGCCAATTTTTTTAAGCCAATCACCGACGAGGATTTTTCAAAGTTTCAGGTTTCAAATCTTAATAGAACAGATTTTATATAAACTGGACGTTTTATATTATAAAACGCAAGTGGGCGGAGCACTAAGCCGGTTAGAGTGCATATTGGATGTTCTTCGTAAATAAGAAAGCTACAGTCGCTTCGCAAGCTCCGCTCCTTTTTAGCTTTCTTATTTACGAAGAACACCCAATATGCACTCTAACCTATACATAGTATCACTAGGCAAAGAGCAAAGATACATTGACACATTTAGCAACATATAGGTCAGGTATAAATGCTATTAAGGTAACTAGAATCAGCAGCACAAAAAATTAATTTATTTGATCTAGAGACTAGTTGTAACAACTTACATACATGTACAAGATCTTAAAAGCCAGTTTAAATTGCAAGTTTATCTAGTGTAGTTGAGCTATTTAATGATTTTGTAAAAGCAGCTTTCAGAATCATTCTTATTTTCATAAAAATTTTGAAACGTTTTTAAAAAAAAAATTTTTGTAAAGTAAAACAAAAAAAAATAAACTAAAACATTAAAAAATCCCCAAATAACGAAAAATTACCAAAAAAGGAAAAAATTTTTAAAAAAAAAAATTTTTACTGTCACGGGTGTTACTCACACGTGACGGGTAGAAAATAGGGTTAGAAAATTCTAAAAAAATCAGTCTTTAATCACACTCACATAACAATAATTAACTGAATCTGGAATCTTTTTACCTGTATTAAAATCTTAGTAAATTTTTTCACAAGTTAGATTTTCTTGAAATATTTAGACTCATCTGGAGGCATGCAGCTTTATGATAGATAACAGCAATTACATGTGAATTTTTTTTTGTAAATACCAAAGTTTACTTTGCTTTGGATTTTTCATTTTTTGTATACCTAGCTGTTTAGAACTCATTTACAACAATTTAAAATTTACATTATTCAGCACTGTAATAAAGCCAGTGGCTTATCGTGCCTTTCAAGGCATTGGTGATGGTGTTATTGACACTGATCTGATAAAAAAATAACGTAAAACTGTTCACTAATAGTTATTCCCTAAATATTTTATTATTCAAGGGCAAAAGAATATTAACACAAGGTTTCAAAGATCACACACAATATCAAAGATGGGGATGACAATTACTGGTGTATTGATTTCCCTTACACTACCAAAATTATCGCTTGACATGCCAGCCCAAAAAAAACTTAAATAACCTCCAATAAAGAGCATGCAAACTTATTATCCATAAAACTTAAAAGGCATAATATTAATGTATTTTCGGCAAAAGTTTTCAAAACCATCACATTTAAAGGAATATGAATGGATGGATTGATGTCTGTCTAATATAAATATTCATCATTTAAAAAGAGGTACCATGACAGTTTTTCTGTTGACATCAACCCTATAAGTGAGAAATTCGTGTTTTAAGACACTATTTTTTACTTGAGAAATAAGTTTTCATGGGCGCCGTCATTTTGGCGTTCTGTCATTCTCGCGAGACAGACGAGACCGAGATTGTGACGTGTTACACCCACTTCCGGTATAGGTGTACACCACTGGTACAACTGAATAATATATCTTGAAGAACTTATTAATCTTTTTGCGTACATTATATATTATTTTATGAAAAATCATCATATGGAACCTGAATTGCTTTAATTAATTAATTTGAAGACGCCGCGACATTAATTATCATTTGTCCGATTTTCAAGCTTGCTGATGATCCCACCACATGATGTAACCAATGACTGCTTAATTTTCAAAGATAAACCATCAATTTAATTTTGGTACTATGAGAAACTTCTTCAAATTGACGATATATCCTTTTATTTTGTTCTTAATTTTTCGCTAGACAAGCTGTCCGAATAGGGTACATCGCCGGTCATGTATCTTTTTTTTTCAGCGTAAAATATCAACTAAATCCAATATGCAGAGATCTGCTGAGGACGCGATTTTCCGCCATTGACGCTAAAAATGAGAATGGCGCAGGAAAATCGGCAGCCAGACTAATATCGTATGAAAAAAAAACTGTCCGTTAGGTTATTTAGGCACCCAGTCAAAACTGGTACCAACAGCAACAGGCCTGTAATTACGCATCTTCTCAGGTTTATCCAGTTCCCTATAGCTTTTTTCCACGTTATCTACTTACCCAATCCCTTTCCCACACAGATACGCATTTCTACTACCGTAAATTTAAATCCAATTAAAACAAAAAATCAATTGTACTTAATATTTTAAAATGATTATTGGTAACTGAAAAAAAGTGTTGCTATTTTATGAAATGCTGTAATTAACAGTATAACTTGACAGGTGCGGAACTTAATTTCCCCTAAGGTCATTCAGTTCACTGATGAAGCGTACAAAAATAGATGTCTATTTCGTCATTAGAATATTTGACAAGGGTGATTAACCAATCATGTCAACATTGTGCATGATCAAAAGGTCTGTCGGCACAGAGGCATACAAGGAGCAATAAAAATCGTCAGTACACAGTGTGACAGGAACATTTGGTGCAAATTAGGAACACTTAAAAATGGATAATGCACAGTATTAGACATAAGTAGTAAGAACCAGCAATTGTGTGAATAAATTATGCAAATTAGATTTTTGAGCAGCCAATAAAAATGTTTTGCCTGCAGTTTATATAAGGCTACGATTTACAAAGTAAAATAAATACCACGCAGCATCATACCTTGACAGACATGTTAACAATTTACTTTTTCAAAATAGTTGCTTAGATTTTTGAAATGTGTACATCAATTACAATATATGTTCACACCTTTTAATTTGAAAGTCAGAATCAAACTGCAAAAATTTAATTACATGTATAACTAAAAACACATTTTAGTAGGATTTTTATAATAATGATAATTATCGCCGTTCAATAATTAACAGCCAATTATTCGTTGGTGCGTTTGTTTATTTAATTGCATTATTTGATTGTGAAACTTTGTTAAATAATAACATGTGTATTTATTAAATCTGTGAAATATTGTTTAATTACATTAAGATGAGACTTTAATGAACATAGCATTGTTTGGAGTAACGGGCATCACTTGCCTGAAGTGGTGCGACCGGTAAACGTTGATTTTTTATTTGTTTCTTTATTTTTTTTTATTTTTTTGATATTGTTACGTATTTTGAACCATAAAAAAATCTCCTCTACACCTCCTGTGAAAATTAAATTGTCTGGTCTATACTTTATTATATTAATATTTCGCTACGATTATATTAATATTTCGCTACGATTCAACTAGATTTATGATGTGGGGAAATGACATCACGCGCACCTGTTTTTATACGGCCAATACACAAACATGGCCGCGCCTACTGATTTGTAGAAATCGGTGATTTAGCGATTTATATTTTGTTATCATTCGTTTAATATTATTATTTGGCGGCAGAAAATTTGCAGATTTATTATTTATAGTATTCTTTTTCTGAAATCAAGTTTTTATTCTAACCTTGTCTTTCCCTTTAAAGATATTCGAGGGCTCAGCGCAAAACTATTCTAACTCAATATTTTTCAGAAAATGGTTTTTTGTCATTTTCTTGTATAAATTCCTTCAATGCATGTTCTGTTAAAAAGAAATAATTTATTTCCCATTATTTTTTAAGTTTTACACATTTTAAGAAAATATTCTATCTGGTGATATAATATTTTCAGTGCAAAACTATTCTAAGTCAAGTTAGAATAGTTTGACAATCACTTTCTAAGTTAAAAACTTGATATTCCTTTATGCAAGACTATGCTAACTTCAAGTTAGAATAGTCTAGCGAAATTAAAGATGCTGTTAACAGGAGTTATTGCTATTGGAACTATTCTAACTGAAAATAAACAAAGTTTGATGATGTCATCACAAGCTTTCATGATGTCATAAATTCCAAAAATATTTATGACACTTTTTGTATGATCAAATTTTACAGAATTTTAAAGTTTAAAAACATATACTGATGTGTTTTGTGTGTTTTTGTTGTTGTTGTTGTTGTTTTCAAGATGAAGAAAATTTGATTCCTCATTTATGTTTACCAAGTGTAACAGTCAATTTAAAACACTTGTAAAGATTAAATTTTTTTACTGACTGCATGACATTCAAATTCTCTGTACAAAGAATAAAAAAATAAAATATCAGAACTCAGTATTATACAATATTAGAAGAAATTTTCCCTTTTTAGTCTGGAAATTTACTTTGTTTATAGTAATGATGAATATTAAAGTGGCTTACATTTAAAGATTTATGGTTTATGGCCAATCAAGTTCACTGGATGGAGAAAGTGACATTAGTGCTCCTGAGTACTGGCTTTCAGTAAGTTTCAATAAAACAACAGAAGAATAAAAAAAATCTTTATGTCAATACAATCATGCAAAAATCATCTCTGAATTAAATCCAATTCAAAAATAATAAATACATTGATTTGAATGAAGTGTTGCCAAGATGCACAAATTATTAACCTTTATTTAGGAAGCTTTAAAGTGTATTAAACCGTTCAAAATTTCTTGGGTTAAGAAGACCACTGTAAAATACTCATATCTTGACCAAAATACACTGTTTCAAATTATCTGTGTGTCTCAAAAATTCTGGACAATCACAACAGATAGGTAACTAGGCAAATTACCTCAGTGATGAAACGCTAATCCACATCCATATGGTGTATGGGTTGAGTCCCCTTGTTCCCATTTTTTTCTGTATGTGGAACATGGTTGGTTTAAACATATTTATTTAAGCTTGATTGCAAAACAACTTCTTGCAACTTATATTAATCACTTTCTATTCCGCTTCCTGGCACCAACCAGTACTGGTGTCATATGGAGAAAAATGGTCGTTACCCTAGTAGGGCTCGAACCCATGATCTCTGGGTTGAGAGGCAGACACCTTAACCACTAGGCCACTACTCCCCAAGTTTTATCATCATTATTATACCAACTATGCAATGAATACTTTTGTGATATGATATTTTTAAAAGTCTTTTTAAATACTCATATGGGAACAGAAAAAGGAACAAGCAAAAAGGCAACAATATGTCTGTAACAGTATTAAAGTATTAAAAAAGTATATAATATTAAATCCTGGGATAAAGTATGCAAAGTGGGCGATAATATTTTCTGACAATCAGTGTTTATGAAAGCATGCGGTTTTTATAGAAAGGCCCTTTCCAGTCTGACTAAAGTTCAGATCTACTTATTTCTTACATGTAGATCTGATTGCCTTGCCGCCGTATTTGTTTAATCTTCATTGTAATTTGGATTTCCCAGAAAAGCTATTTTTAGCAATGAAATAAAACCGTTCTTTACAGATAAGAATAAGACGAAGTATCAAAATATCGTTTTCTGTTAAAGTAAACATATTGTTGATTTTTGATAAAAAAAAAAATGTTGAAGTATGGTGAAATACACTGGAAATTAATGACTAAATTTTTAATGGGCATTGTTGTTTGCCAGTTTACCTGCCGGCTATTTGGACAACACCATGTTTGTTCTCGAATTTGTGAAAATGACCTAATCAGTAATGGTTTTCCAGCCTTTAAATTTAGAAACCATATTGCTTTCAAAATTGTGAAAGTTCGACGATGATTGGCTGTTTGAAAGGTTATGAGAAGGTGACAACCTATTGGTGGTCGTCAGATCCTAAAGCATAGTGTTAATTAGGAGCTGATTTTAATCATATTGAAGCCCATTCTTACATTTGCATGCAATTTATGCTCAACATTCTCGTTATTTACAGTGAAACTATATTGCCTCCTATTTCTTAAAGGAAATTATAATTTGTTTAGAAGTTGGGTAAGAAAAGGGAAGAAAAATGAGAAGAAACTCTTATAGCATCTCGTCTAGTACCAGTACTCTTAAAGATTCTAATTATTACCAGTTCAAATAGCATGACTTAAGTTTTCAAGCCTGTACATAATTGTATTCTTTCTTTGTATTTACAAAAGTATACTTTATGATACTAGATAATCTAGAAATTTAATCAGAGTTATGTGTTTATGAATATTGAATTTTTGAAATTTTGAAAACTTCCAGAACCTTCACTGAATTTATGTTTCTTGCATATCAGACTGGCGTTTCCGTAAGTTTTTACCCCATTCCCCCAAACTTCATCCTGGCATGGGGGGTGCCAGAATGAGTCGCGTGCTTGTACAATGGCACGGCTTAGGATGACGCATTTTACCGTTATGAATGAAGTTTGTAAATTCAACGTGTTTAAGAAATTAGTTAGGTTGTAATGATATAAAATTTCCATTGAAATTAAAGATAAAGAATTCAAAATATAATGGAATATGGTAGAATTTGCAAGAAAAAATATCTGACATGTTTGCGGTTAGGATCGGAATATTCATCCCTCAGTCACTCGCCCATGGGCGGGTCACCTCGGGACGGATATTCCGATCCGAACCTCAAAATATGACAGATATTATTAATCTTCAGCAACCTTTATTGCTTACAGTAAAAAAAAATATTTTGTTTTTGAAGATTTATTTCTTAACATAAGGATTGTTTTTTCCAAAGCAGCACATTCTTTTACATTATGGCAATTAAGTAATACTACAATATTATGACAATTAATTACTACTAAAATATATCTTTCAAAGTTCTCAAGAGTTTCATTAAATTTGCGTTTTGTATTTAAATACACTTTTAAAATGTCAGTTTCTAAGAAAATGTAAATTTTGATTGACGAACTTTGTAAAATTTTTAAAAAATTGTTTTCCTTGTGCATAATTGTCAATTTTATTATGTTTCAATAGTGCCTATCATTTATTGAACATATGTACATGTAAATAAGTTACTGGTACAAATTTTAAAAGAATAAAATGTTTCCTTAGATAAAATATTTCAGTTATTTTAAAGTGGGGGTTTAGTATATTAGAAGAGACAGATTGAAATATATTTCATAAAATGAACATCCGATGCAATATTTTGACACAGCCACAAGTGAAAATATAACACTGCTGGTGTTCACAAATAAATTAGATGAAATATTATTTCATTAACTTACATGCAAAATAAACAAATTTTGCATTCATTTCATATGTTTTTAATGGTTTTAAGGCACTTTGATTTCTTTCTGCATATCATCATATAGGTACCGTATCTACATAGTCATATCATTTCAAAAATGTAACGTTATTTCGTAAAAGTTTACAGGATTATTTTTCAACAAGAACTATGTGACATCATGATTTTATGACATCATTAATAAAGTGTAAATGTCGATATTTGGCCAAGGTCAGAAAAAAAGATTAAAACCGATAAAAAGCATGGAATAAATTGAAAATTTGTGGTTTTTTTGTATGCAAGATCATATTATATTTGTAAAATTATAGTCACAGAACAATTTTTCTATAAATTGAATTAATGATATTATGATATGTCTTTTAGATTTGTGAAATGTCTAATGTGTTCGTAAATAATTCTCAATAACATTATGTATTTCTTACCAGTACCTATTTAAATTAAAAATAATAATAGACTTAAAGCTGCATGCCTCCAGATTAACTAAAATATTTCAATAAAACCAAACTTAGAACAAAAGTATTCAGATTTTAACCCTTTCACTGCCATAGGGACGGCTTATGCCGTCCCTGTTATTTTCGACGTATTTGCCATATGGACGGCTTTAGCCGTTTCTATAATAATAATGATAATAATAATAAATTAATAATAATAAGAGTAGAAATAATATTAAATATAAAGAAAATTATACCATCGACAATAATAATTATTATACTAACATATTTGGAAACATATATGATTATTATAATACTAATAAGTAATAACAAATAATTATAATTATATTAATTAATAATATAGTAATTTCTTAGAAAACACTCTGGCAAATAGGTGATCAATAAAACAATAAACCTCTGGCAGCGAAAGGGTTAAGAAAAGTAAAAAGATTCAAAATAAAAGTAATAATTTCCAGGTTATGTGTGATTCACGACCAATTTTGCAGTATTTTTCAACCTAAGCTATTTTTGGTAATTTATATTATGGGTTTAAGTGCTGTTTGCAATGTGAAAGTTATTTTCTTTTTTCACTTCACAATATTTTACTTTATAATACCTTTTCAAATTTTTCATGAAAATTAGCATGAATCTGGAGGTGTGCTGCTTTAAAGGATAGTAAAATTCCTACAATGAAGGGTTAAAGTAGTCCTTTAATTGTGCATCAACAAGGATGCATTCATAGTCCAAGCATGCATGCAATGCTTTCTAGCACAAAGTACCATGTGTTCATCATTTCATTATTTGTGTCATTGCAGTCAGTTAATTTTACAGGGTGCCCTGTCAGAGTCATGCATATAAAAAAAACTTTGCAACAAGGGCTTTTGCCTCAACATGAGGTTTAATATTAAGAATCTGCAGATTTCACTTTAAAGAATTTGTATAAACATTAAAGATATGACTAGAATGAAAATTATTTACCTATTTTTGTGTTTGTATGAGATAATAAGTCAAGGTTGGCATCACTTGTACCTACTATATATTTTAGTAGGGTATAAATTACCAATAATTATGCAAATATGTAGCAATATCAACTTATACTATATAATATGGTCTTAGAACAGCCCCAAACCCTAATATCCTTTCAAAAAATATTATTTAAGAAATCAAATTTACTTTCAAAAAGTAAACATATATTCTAACTTGATAGATAAAAGACATTCTTAACTTTTAAGTTATTGCAAAAGTAATCTATCTTAAGATAGAATAGTTTTGCACAAGATTTAGGAATCAAAGGGACATATTTTACAGTGTTAAAGTATTCTAACTCAAGATAGAATAGTTTTGCACAATAAATATTCAGGAAAAAGTAGCTTTTCTAGTGCAATACTAGGCTATGTTGACATGTAGGCAATAAAATGCATATTTTACACTTTTCTTGAAAAAATGAACATGTACACAACTTATTTCTTTTTTTTGATAAGATTGGTTGTAATTTTTTTTTCAAAAAATGACATCACAATAAAATAACATATTTTTTCTATTTCCTGAAAATTTTTCAAAATACAAGTTAGAATAGTCTTGCGCCGAGCCCTCGTATTGCAGTGTTGCATCTAGAATTTCAAACCATGGGGAATTATTCCCACTTAAATCAATAAATGACAAATGTGTGGGATCTTTTTCAGATGTAGTTTGACGTACTGAAAAGAATTTTTTTATTTTATGTTTTGAGCATTTTTGACAGCAATCGTCTGCTTAACGGAAATAGAAAAATTTCAAGTATTAACAAATACTAGACTACTAGTACACTATAGTGTGCAGATCAAACTGTCAATACACACGTTAGCTGACTCGGCAGGCTGCTACACGCGATTTAGTACATTCTTTAGTCATTACTGCGAAAGAAAACAAACATGGCAGAAGCTCACACCGACTTCAATAAAAAATTGGCCTAGATCAGTAGATGAAACATTGTACTTGGCGACTGTTATTTTTGCTGTTTTTCAGAAACACTATTATTAACATTGAAAAGAACTAAGTATTGATGATAATCATAAAAAAAGTAACTTTTTGAATATTCATTGTGATTTAATAAATGATATGTTTAACTTTAATAAAGCCATTAAAGGTAAAATTAAAAACAGGAACTCAGATTTCAGATTTTAAAAAGTGGCAAGCAAGATATTCAGAAACACTCGGAACACTTAGATGATAGTTTTAACACTACCTATTCATTCATTACAGGGCCTTTATACCTTCTATAACAGGGGCCGGTATAGGGCTGCTTCCCCAAAGAAAATTTCTTTAAAATCATGCAGTTTTCCCCAAACATTGAATTTACATCAAGTTTATTCTTCCCCTTTTGCAAATATACCAGGGTTCTCACTAGGACTTTAAAACATGGAGTCCATGGACTCCCAACCCTGAAAAAGTTGGAGTCCAAAAGCGCGTCGCAATTAATATGTTTACAGATTAGTCATTCAATGCTCACAATAGCATTGCTGATATTTTGAATCTCCAAGAGACTTCCAAAGTTTATAGTTATTCAAAAGAAACTCTGAACTACATAGTAAAATTATTGTTTGTTGTTAATATTTATTATGAAATTATTTCATTATAATGCATCAGCACTTGGAAATCGTTTTTTTGTTCACTTTTATACCAAATTAAATTTTATTCTGGTTAAGTAAGTCCACTCTAAAGACAAAAAGTTTATATATGTAAAAAAAAACGTAAATGTATATAGGCAGCGTTTAGCGTAATGAATAGGAAAATCGTGTACAGCTTCACACAGTGTGTAAGAGATTCATCCGATCGACAATTATTTTAGCAAATATCTTCAAAAGGGGGCAAATTGAAGATCGATATTTAAAGATTTAATGTTGATTAAATAATAAAGGGACAATTCATTCGCATGTTTGGCTTGGAAACCGATAATTTTTGCAAAATTTTAGGGTTTCTGGCGAACGTGAAATCGCTGATGTTCGGGATCAATTTTCGGATAGAATCTTAATATCAAAGAAAAGCGTATGTGTATTTTGGTTTGTTGTCCTGGCATTTTGGCACAATATCTTAACTTCTTAATACTCTTATAGAAAGTTTTTGCAAGAATGAAACTAAAGCAAAATTGTGCCTAGAAAATGCCAAAAATATTCGACAATCATTCAAAATTACACTCATTTGTAATTTAAGAACTTGCGGCGCAAATAGTCGATAATTTTATCCTTTTGTCGGTAAAATTTGCTAAAATTTCCAATCAACTGTTGATTCAAAGATATAAAAATTATCTACCTCGTGTTATATATCTGGTAATTGCATGTACTTTACAGTACATAAGTCTGATCACTATTGCGTGATAATAATCGGAAGCGTTATCGCTGATTGGCTAATTGCTTCACGGGACCGCCTACCTATAGACTGACACGCGCTGACGCATTTGTGTATTTGTGGTTGTAAACAATCGGTAATGTTTATGCGTCCCCAGGCAAAATTAAGCGTACGTGGAATCCTTGCTCTGAAATTTTTGCGTCCGGCTGTAATAAACGTGCGTATCGGGACGCCGAAATAAGCGTCCCCGAGAACCCTGTATACCATGTAATTTTTCCCCAAAATTAAGGGCTGGGCTGTTTCCCCAACCTGCCAAAAAAAAAGCCCTGCATTATTTAATTAACAATATAAATATCTGCATAATTTTACTTATTACCAAGACGTCCAGGAAAGTTCTGGTTATAATAGCGAGCTTGACGAGCTGTCCTGAAGGACCTGCTCGCAAAGCGAACTTTACGGTGCAAGTACCTGCTAAGTGATGGTTTTGAAAACTTTCGTCCGAATTACCGAATTGGACACATCGCAACTTTTCGAATTACAAGATAACGATAAAAGCCGATGTACTCTGATTGAAAACGGAAACGTAGACTGGTGTCCTGCGCACTTATAAAGGAACCATAATAGAAAGGGGGAACCAGAAAACGGAAGCAGTGTATAAAATACCGAATGACAATTTAAAAACGAAAAATGTAAAATAAAAATGAACGATTATTTTAACCGATCTTACGGTAAAAGAAAATCGAGCTCACTTTGAGGCTTTGCCTTTTTCATAATCATAAGACCTCTCCTTGTCCTAGGTAGCACCTAAGTTCATGACGTTGAAAATAAAACCACAAATGAATGTGAATTCAAATCATGCAATTAATAAAATCGAAATAAACATCTAAATTACACATGAAAATTTCAACGTAGGCGATAAGACAGTGACAAATTACTTTAAGTTTTAGCTAAAATGCATACCATAAGACATGTTTTCACTGAGCTTCAATGGTCCTCTAAGAATGTAGATTACAAAGACGACAAGCATAAACCAAACTGCCCATAAATAAGTCCAGGACCATTGAATCCATCCCTTGATTTGTCCACAAAATCTTGACAGGAAACCGGCCATTACGGTTATCCGAAAAAATAATTACCTTGTAATAATCACTTTACAGTTTAGGTTCTATATGACTAAAAGTTTTGGTATTAGTATGCTATTGATTTTCAAAAAGAATTTCAATTCAAATGCCTCATTTTGTTTAATAAACATTGATTAAATGATAGATGAATGCATATTGTTTCACAATGGAAAGTCCCTGATAAAGGTTAATAAAAGTTAATTCTTTATTGTGTATTCCGTGGAAACCAGGGACAAAATATTTATATTTTTTACCGTCATAACACGGACTTTAATTTAATCACGGATTTATATTAAGCTAACCGATAGTGTCCGATCCTTATAATATAAATCCGTGATCTAAAGATGCACTGCGATATGTGCCGCACATTATAGCTGGGATTTATATTACATATATGTAATATAAATCCGTGATTATAGTTAATATAAAACTGAATTTATAATTATATAGAAAGCCTGATATATTTCAACTGCTGTCTCTATATACATAAAAAGAGTTCACAATTCAACTGTGAAAATCATTCATTCCTTCTTTAATATTATTTTGAGAAAAAAATTACCTGAAGTCAGACGTATTCCTTCATTTATTGGGGGTTTGCCTGTCAATACCACTACCATATTTTCCGAAACATTGGCAATCTTTATTCAGTTCATAAATCAGCATACGTATTTGTAAAAACATTGCAGTAAGTTACAATAGGCCTACTTTTAAAGAACCAGTGCTTGTCAAATTAAGTTTGTGTAGAGTGTAAAGTAAAACGCGTTATGGGCATTCAAAAGAGTTACAACCGCACTGTTTATATATCGAGTTATTAGTTAATTTTCAGTAATTATTTTATTTCTGATATGAAGCAAGAACTCAAGATTAAGCTTCATATCAATGTCTTCGTGTTTATTTAAATGCAATACGCGCAAAAAAAAATAGTTAGCCTTGTTACTAAGCATTAGATATTAAATAGTAAGTTTATATTATTTAACTAATTTTGAACGTCAGCTTAAATTCGAAAACGAAAACAAAACAAACAAACGCCAAAGAAGTTACTACATTATGATTGAAATGTCATTTATCTATATAGTACTACATATGTATATAGTTCTATGCTCTATAACATATGCAATAAAAAGCAAATATATCTTTTACATTTGATTTGATAAAATTTCTAGCTAAAACATTTATTTGACTATACTTTATACTAAAAAGTAATAATCAATAATGCAATAATGGTCACTAAAAAGTAAATCTGAGCTTTTCGAAAAACAAACAGAAAATTAAAACAAACAAAATCAGTACAGTCTAACCTGTAATTTTCAAGAAATTACATTTTTTTACGACATCTAAATGACCGTACTGTGCTCTTTATTTCATCTCGACATCAGCTTTGTTTGTATACCGTGAGGAGTGTGGCGCCGCTAAATGTCGCAACGCCGCTAAATGTCGCACCATTGCCGCTAAATGTCGCAACCGCCTCTAAATGTCGCAAAATCATTTGCCACTAAATGTCACAATGTTAACGTTAAATGTCGCACGAATTTCCCTTACCGTTAAATGTCGCAACACTACCGTTAAATGTCGCAAGATTGAACTCAAGTTTTATTGTTGTATCAAATTAATTAAATCTGCCTACTCAAGACGAATTTTGTCTGTTCGAAAGCGAGTGAATTTAATTTAAAAAACTGTGTTTAATTTTGGCGACGATAATACTCATCTTGTTAATAATGTATATTGTTTTGCGTTGATTTTAGCTGAACTTATGCAAGTAAATATTGATAATTATACAATTGTATAACTTTTTGTATGAAACTGCAAAATTAGCATTGTTTCTGTAAATAGTTTTGTATAATCATGTCTGTAAAATTTGCAGAAAAGACAGCCTAACGGTCTGGCTGCCTGAGGTGGCAGTTTTTTTGATGGCCTTGTTGAGGAAGTCTAAATAGCTGACGATCTGGGCCTTAGGAGTTTGCCTAACGCACTGGAAGCCTAACGTTGGCAGCCTAGTTATCATGAGGCCGCCGATCATCTTAACAGCCTATCGATATCAGCTTTGCAACCTGAAGTTGGCAATCTAACAGCCTAAAAGTCGGCAGCCACTAGTAGCTTAAAGTTAGTGACTTATATTATAAATTGGAAACAATTTAAAAATACCACGTAAAATCACTATGAAAGGTATTGCTAAAGCACATACAAATGCATGATTATAGAAAAAGCGCCTTTACCTTAAGGGCACTGGAACTTTGGCAGTCTAATAGCGCGGGGGAGCGGCGTAAAGCTGCGGCGGCACTCCCCCACCCGCCCTGTAAAGCTGGCAAGTCTGGCCAGCTAAAACGCCGTGTTGTCGTGTGGCGTGTTGTCGCGATGTCGCTCAAATCAAAGGATTGGCTTATAAGCCAAGCGACAAGACGTCAGTGCGACGAAAAGGCGATAACGATATTTATCACATAAACCGCGGCGCAGGAGTGTAATAAAGCCATTTAATAAAAACGATATTACACTAGACAATATTACACTAATGTAATAACACTTTGACGTCACGTCATTTGCAACTATAAACATAGTGTTAAAAGCGCGCTAATATTAGCGTTACACTATAGGCTCGTCAAAGAAAAAATGACTTTTGTTAACAGTTTTCCGTTCTTATTTTATATATGCGATAAATAGAATATTATATTCGTGTAAATTCAATACTAAATTTATTGAACTCGTTGAATAAAACAATATTATGCTCGCCAGAAGCTCGCATAATATGATTTTATTCAACTCGTTCAATAAATTAAGTATTAAACCTACACTCATTCAATATCCTCTATTTATCACACACCCGTGCCAATTTTGCGACTCCGTACATGTATATGGTATTGCACGGCCGTGCATATATTTTGACGTGACGTCATTAGCGTTATACAAACATAGTGTAAAGACGCGCTTAAATGTTAGCGTTATACTATAGGCGCGTCAATGAAAAATGACTCTTATTTCACTTGAAAACGGTCTTTATTTTGGGTATGTGATAAATAGAATATTAAATTCGTGTAAGTCCCAAAATTTTACCT